>NC_059204.1:802094-849594 GCF_020615455.1 Coregonus clupeaformis | reverse complement strand
CAACACTTTCAAAGATTTTACTGAGTTACAGTTTCTAGAAGGAAATCAGTAAATAGAAATAAATAAATTAGGCCCTAATCTATGGATTTCACATGACTGGGCAGGGGCGCAACAATGGGATGGGCATACGCCCACCCACTGGGGAGCTTGGCCCAGCTAATACGCCCACCCACTGGGGAGCTTGGCCCAGCTAATACGCCCACCCACTGGGGAGCTTGGCCCAGCTAATCAGAAAACAGCTCATTGTGGTTTAAGAATCCATAGAATCAAATCACTTCTGGGAAAATTGGAACACGATAAACAAACAACAACACGAAGAGTTATCTATCCAAAACGGAGATGTATGGATAAACCACTTCTTCAACATTTTCGGCTCTATAACAAAGAACAAACAGCAAAAACATATACATGATAATTTACAAAACGTAGAATCAGCTTTTAAAGACCACCAGAACCCACTGGATTCACCAATTACACTGGAGGAGCTACAGGACAAAATACAAACTCCAACCCAAAAAGGCCTGTGGTGTTGATGGTATACTAAACAAAATGATAAAATATACAGACCACAAATTCAAATTGGCTATTCTTAAACTCTTCAACATCATCCTCAGCTCTGGCATCTTCCCTAATATGTGGAACCAATGCCTGATCACCCCAATCCACAAAAGTGGAGACTAATTACAGTGGAATATGCATCAGCAGCAATCTCTGAAAAATCCTCTGCAGTATCATCAACAGCAAATGTCAAATTGGCTTCTTACCAAAATACCGTACGACCATGTGTACACCCTGCAGACCCTTATTGACAAACAAAACAAAAGCAAAGTCTTCTCATACTTTGTTGATTTCAAAAAAGCTTTTGACTCAATTTGTCATGAGGCTCTGCTATACAAATTGATGGAAAGTGGTGATGGAGGGAAAGCATATGACATTATCAAATCAATGCACACAAACAAGTGTGCAGTTAAAATTGGCAAAAAAAATACATTTCTTTCCACAGGGCCATGGGGTGAGACAGGGATTCAACTTGAGCCCCACCCTCTTCAACATCTATATCAATGAATTGGTGAGGGCACTAGAACAGTCTGCAGCACCCGGCCTCACCCTACTAGACTCAGAAATCAAATGTCTACTGTTTGCTGATGATCTGGTGCTTCTGTCCCTAACCAAGGAGGGCCTACAGCAGCATCTAGATCAGGGTTCTTCAATTCCAGTCCTGGAGGGCCGAAACACTTCTGTTTTTTATTTCTACCTGGTAGTTAATTGCACTCACCTGGTGTCCCAGGTCTGAATTAGCCCCTGATTAGAAGGAGAGGATGAAAAACAGAGGTGTTTCGGCCCTCCAGGACCGGAATTGAAGAACCCTGATCTAGATCTTCTGCATAGATTCTGTTAGACTTGGGCCCTGACAGATAATCTCAGTAAGACTAAAATAATGTTCTAAAAAAGGTCCAGTAGCCAACAAATACAAATTCTATCTAGACACTGTTGCCCTAAAGCACACAAAGAATTACACCTACCTCTGCCTAAACATCAACACCCCAGGTAACTTCCACAAGGCTGTGAACGATCTGAACGAAGAGACAAGGCAAGAAGGGCCTTCTACGCCTTTCGAAAGTATTTGAAAGCCAAGTTAACAAACAGATCACCGACCATTTCGAATCCCACCGTACCTTCTCCGCTATGCAATCCGGTTTCCGAGCTGGTCATGGGTGCACCTCAGCCACGCTCAAGGTCCTAAACGATATTATAACCGCGATCGATAATAGACAGTACTGTGCAGCAGTCTTCATCGACCTGGCCAAGGCTTTCGACTCTGTCAACCACCGCATTCTTATTGGCAGACTAAATAGCCTTGGTTTCTCAAATGACTGCCTCGCCTGGTTCACCAACTACTTCTCAGATAGAGTTCAATGTGTCAAATCGGAGGGCCTGTTGTCTGGACCTCTAGAAGTCTCTATGGGGGTGCCACAGGGTTCAATTCTCGGGCCGACTCTTTTCTCCATGTATAGAGTTTAAGAGCAGTTGGAGGCTACTGAAGGAGTGTTGTATGGCATTGAAGCTTGTTTGGAGGTTTGTTAACACAGTGTCCAATGAAGGGCCAGATGTATATCAATGATGTCGCTCTTGCTGCTGGTGACTCTCAGATCCACCTCTATGCGGACGACACCATTTTGTATACATCTGGCCCTTCATTGGACACTGTGTTAACAAACCTCCAAACGAGCTTCAATGCCATACAACACTCCTTCAGTAGCCTCCAACTGCTCTTAAACACTAGTAAAACTAAATGCATGCTCTTCAAATCGAACGCTGCTTGAACCCGTCCACCCAACTAGAATCACTACTCTCGACGGGTCTGACCTAGAGTATGTGGACAACTACAAATACCTAGGTGTCTGGTTAGACTGTAAACTCTCCTTCCAGACTCACATTAAGAATCTCCAATCCAAAGTTAAATCTAGAATCGGCTTCCTATTTTGCAACAAAGCCTCCTTCACTCATGCTGCCAAACATGCCCTCGTAAAACTGACTATCCTACCGATCCTTGACTTCGGCGATGTCATTTACAAAATAGCCTCCAACACTCTACTCAGCAAATTGGATGTAGTCTATCACAGTGCCATCCGTTTTGTCACCAAAGCCCCATATACTACACACCATTGTGACCTGTACGCTGTCATTGGCTGGCCCTCACTACATATTCGTCGCCAAACCCACTGGCTCCAGGTCATCTATAAATCAAATAAAATCAAATAAATAAAGGAACATAAAACTCAGTCCGACTGACAAATCTGGGTTTGGTGGATGCCAGGAGAACGCTACCTGCCCCAATGCATAGTGCCAACTGTAAAGTTTGGTGGAGGAGGAATAATGGTCTGGGGCTGTTTTTCATGATATCTGGATAGGCCCCTTAGTTTCAGTGAAGCGAAATGTTAACGCTACAGCACACAATGACATTCTAGATCAGTGGTTCCCAACCATGTTCCTTGGAGCCCTCCCTACTTGTATCTAAGAAAAGCTGAGCCCCCCCCACAAGAAAAGCTGAGCCCCCCACGAAAAAGCTGAGCCCCCCAAGAAAAGCAGAGCCCCCCACGAAAAGCTGAGCCCCCCAAGAAAAGCAGAACCCCCCACGGAAAGCTGAGCCCCCCACGAAAAGCTGAGCCCCCCAAGAAAAGCTGAGCCCCCCCACGAAAAGCTGAGCCCCCCCTCCAAGAAAAGCTGAGCCCCCCCAAAAATAGTAATAATAATGTGATTCATTCCAAATCTTTATTTGCAAAAATGTACATAAATTATAGTTTCTTTCCTTTTCTCTTTGGTTTGCTCTGGTTATCTTTGTGTATAATCAACTGTAGCCCTACACACACACACACACACACACACACACACACACACACACACACACACACACACACACACACACACACACACACACACACACACACACACACACACTGTTACCAAAATAATAATAATGATTGATTATCAGCGTAATAAGTGATTAACGGCACCCATCTACAGGGAGGGAAAAGACCCCCACCCCAGGTCTGATATGTTCCCATCTACAGGGAGGGAAAAGACCCCCACCCCAGGTCTGATATGTTCCCATCTACAGGGAGGGAAAAGACCCCCACCCCAGGTCTGATATGTTCCCATCTACAGGGAGGGAAAAGACCCCCACCCCAGGTCTGATATGTTCCCATCTACAGGGAGGGAAAAGACCCCCACCCCAGGTCTGATATGTTCCCATCTACAGGGAGGGAAAAGACCCCCACCCCAGGTCTGATATGTTCCCATCTACAGGGAGGAAAAGACCCCCCACCCCAGGTCTGATATGTTCCCATCTACAGGGAGGGAAAAGACCCCCCACCCCAGGTCTGATATGTTCCCATCTACAGGGAGGAAAAGACCCCCCACCCCAGGTCTGATATGTTCCCATCTACAGGGAGGGAAAAGACCCCCACCCCAGGTCTGATATGTTCCCATCTACAGGGAGGAAAAGACCCCCACCCCAGGTCTGATATGTTCCCATCTACAGGGAGGAAAAGACCCCCACCCCAGGTCTGATATGTTCCCATCTACAGGGAGGAAAAAGACCCCCACCCCAGGTCTGATATGTTCCCATCTACAGGGAGGGAAAAGACCCCCACCCCAGGTCTGATATGTTCCCATCTACAGGGAGGGAAAAGACCCCCACCCCAGGTCTGATATGTTCCCATCTACAGGGAGGGAAAAGACCCCCACCCCCAGGTCTGATATGTTCCCATCTACAGGGAGGGAAAAAGACCCCCACCCCAGGTCTGATATGTTCCCATCTACAGGGAGGGAAAAGACCCCCACCCCAGGTCTGATATGTTCCCATCTACAGGGAGGAAAAAGACCCCCACCCCAGGTCTGATATGTTCCCATCTACAGGGAGGAAAAGACCCCCACCCCAGGTCTGATATGTTCCCATCTACAGGGAGGAAAAGACCCCCACCCCAGGTCTGATATGTTCCCATCTACAGGGAGGGAAAAGACCCCCACCCCAGGTCTGATATGTTCCCATCTACAGGGAGGGAAAAGACCCCCCACCCCAGGTCTGATATGTTCCCATCTACAGGGAGGGAAAAGACCCCCACCCCAGGTCTGATATGTTCCCATCTACAGGGAGGAAAAGACCCCCACCCCAGGTCTGATATGTTCCCATCTACAGGGAGGGAAAAGACCCCCACCCCAGGTCTGATATGTTCCCATCTACAGGGAGGAAAAGACCCCCACCCCAGGTCTGATATGTTCCCATCTACAGGGAGGGAAAAGACCCCCACCCCAGGTCTGATATGTTCCCATCTACAGGGAGGGAAAAGACCCCACCCCAGGTCTGATATGTTCCCATCTACAGGGAGGGAAAAGACCCCCACCCCAGGTCTGATATGTTCCCATCTACAGGGAGGGAAAAGACCCCACCCCAGGTCTGATATGTTCCCATCTACAGGGAGGGAAAAGACCCCCACCCCAGGTCTGATATGTTCCCATCTACAGGGAGGGAAAAGACCCCCCACCCCAGGTCTGATATGTTCCCATCTACAGGGAGGGAAAAGACCCCCCACCCCAGGTCTGATATGTTCCCATCTACAGGGAGGGAAAGACCCCCACCCCAGGTCTGATATGTTCCCATCTACAGGGAGGGAAAAGACCCCCCACCCCCAGGTCTGATATGTTCCCATCTACAGGGAGGGAAAAAGACCCCCACCCCAGGTCTGATATGTTCCCATCTACAGGGAGGGAAAAGACCCCCACCCCAGGTCTGATATGTTCCCATCTACAGGGAGGGAAAAAGACCCCCACCCCCAGGTCTGATATGTTCCCATCTACAGGGAGGGAAAAGACCCCCACCCCAGGTCTGATATGTTCCCATCTACAGGGAGGAAAAGACCCCCACCCCAGGTCTGATATGTTCCCATCTACAGGGAGGGAAAAGACCCCCACCCCAGGTCTGATATGTTCCCATCTACAGGGAGGGAAAAGACCCCCACCCCAGGTCTGATATGTTCCCATCTACAGGGAGGGAAAAGACCCCCACCCCAGGTCTGATATGTTCCCATCTACAGGGAGGGAAAAGACCCCCACCCCAGGTCTGATATGTTCCCATCTACCGGGAGGGAAAAGACCCCCACCCCAGGTCTGATATGTTCCCATCTACCGGGAGGGAAAAGACCCCCACCCCAGGTCTGATATGTTCCCATCTACAGGGAGGAAAAGACCCCCACCCCAGGTCTGATATGTTCCCATCTACAGGGAGGGAAAAGACCCCCACCCCAGGTCTGATATGTTCCCATCTACAGGGAGGGAAAAGACCCCCACCCCAGGTCTGATATGTTCCCATCTACAGGGAGGGAAAAGACCCCCACCCCAGGTCTGATATGTTCCCATCTACAGGGAGGAAAAGACCCCCACCCCAGGTCTGATATGTTCCCATCTACAGGGAGGGAAAAGACCCCCACCCCAGGTCTGATATGTTCCCATCTACAGGGAGGGAAAAGACCCCCACCCCAGGTCTGATATGTTCCCATCTACAGGGAGGGAAAAGACCCCCACCCCAGGTCTGATATGTTCCCATCTACAGGGAGGGAAAAGACCCCCACCCCAGGTCTGATATGTTCCCATCTACAGGGAGGGAAAAAGACCCCCACCCCAGGTCTGATATGTTCCCATCTACAGGGAGGGAAAAGACCCCCACCCCAGGTCTGATATGTTCCCATCTACAGGGAGGGAAAAAGACCCCCACCCCAGGTCTGATATGTTCCCATCTACAGGGAGGGAAAAGACCCCCCACCCCCAGGTCTGATATGTTCCCATCTACAGGGAGGAAAAGACCCCCACCCCCAGGTCTGATATGTTCCCATCTACAGGGAGGGAAAAGACCCCCACCCCAGGTCTGATATGTTCCCATCTACAGGGAGGGAAAAGACCCCCACCCCAGGTCTGATATGTTCCCATCTACAGGGAGGGAAAAGACCCCCACCCCCAGGTCTGATATGTTCCCATCTACAGGGAGGGAAAAGACCCCCACCCCAGGTCTGATATGTTCCCATCTACAGGGAGGAAAAGACCCCCACCCCAGGTCTGATATGTTCCCATCTACAGGGGAGGGAAAAGACCCCCACCCCAGGTCTGATATGTTCCCATCTACAGGGAGGAAAAGACCCCCACCCCAGGTCTGATATGTTCCCATCTACAGGGAGGGAAAAGACCCCCACCCCAGGTCTGATATGTTCCCATCTACAGGGAGGGAAAAGACCCCCACCCCAGGTCTGATATGTTCCCATCTACAGGGAGGGAAAAGACCCCCACCCCAGGTCTGATATGTTCCCATCTACAGGGAGGGAAAAGACCCCCACCCCAGGTCTGATATGTTCCCATCTACAGGGAGGGAAAAGACCCCCACCCCAGGTCTGATATGTTCCCATCTACAGGGAGGGAAAACAGTATTTGATCCCCTGCTGATTTTGTACGTTTGCCCACTGACAAAGACATGATCAGTCTATAATTTTAATGGTCGGTTTATTTGAACAGTGAGAGACATAATAACAACAACAAAATCCAGAAAAACACATGTCAAAAATGGTATAAATTCATTTGCATTTTAATGAGGGAAATAAGTATATGACCCCTCTGCAAAACATGACTTAGTACTTGGTGGCAAAACCCTTGTTGGCAATCACAGAGGTCAGACGTTTCTTGTAGTTGGACATCAGGTTTGCACACATCTCAGGAGGGATTTTGTTCCACTCCTCTTTGCAGATCTTCTCCAAGTTATTACGGTTTCGAGCCTAACGTTTGGCAACTCGAACCTTCAGCTCCCTCCACAGATTTCCTATGGGATTAAGGTCTGGAGACTGGCTAGGCCACTCCAGGACCTTAATGTGCTTCTTCTTGAGCCACTCCTTTGTTGCCTTGGCCGTGTGTTTTGGGTCATTGTCATGCTGGAATAGCCATCCATGACCCATTTTCAATGCCCTGGCTGAGGGAAGGAGGTTCCCCGTCCATCATCCCTTTGATGCGGTGAAGTTGTCCTGTCCCCTTAGCAGAAAAACACCCCCAAAGCATAATGTTTCCACCTCCATGTTTGATGGTGGGGATGGTGTTCTTGGGGTCATAGGCAGCATTCCTCCTCCTCCAAACACGGCGAGTTGAGTTGATGCCAAAGAGCTCGATGTTGGTCTCATCTGACCACAACACTTTCACCCAGTTCTCCTCTGAATCATTCAGATGTTCATTGACAAACTTCAGACGGGCCTATATATGTGCTTTCTTGAGCAGGGGGACCTTGCGGGCGCTGCAGGATTTCAGTCCTTCACGGCGTAGTGTGTTAACAATTGTTTTCTTGGTGACTATGGTCCCAGCTGCCTTGAGATCATTGACAAGATCCTCCCGTGTAGTTCTGGGCTGATTCCTCACCGTTCTCATGATCATTGCAACTCCACGAGGTGAGATCTTGCATGGAGCCCCAGGCCGAGGGAGATTGACAGTTCTTTTGTGTTTCTTCCATTTGCGAATAATCGCACCAACTGTTGTCACCTTCTCACCAAGCTGCTTGGCGATGGTCTTGTAGCCCATTCCAGCCTTGTATAGGTCTACAATCTTGTCCCTGACATCCTTGGAGAGCTCTTCGGTCTTGGCTTTGTGGAGAGTTTGGAATCTGATTGATTGATTGCTTCTGTGGACAGGTGTCTTTTATACAGGTAACACACTGAGATTAGGAGCACTCCCTTTAAGAATGTGCTCCTAATCTCAGCTCGTTACCTGTATAAAAGACACCTGGGAGCCAGAAATCTTTCTGATTGAGAGGGGGTCAAATACTTATTTCCCTCATTAAAATGCAAATCAATTTATACCATTTTTGACATGCGTTTTTCTGGATTTTGTTGTTGTTATTCTGTCTCTCACTGTTCAAATAAACCGACCATTAAAATTATAGACTGATCATGTCTTTGTCAGTGGGCAAACGTACAAAATCAGCAGGGGATCAAATCCTTTTTTCCCTCACTGTAGCTCTGTCCTAGATCTCCCTCAGACCAATTCACTGAAACGGCCCAGTTTGTTGCGTACACACATGCACATCATGTGAACACTGGTTTTGACACAGCTATAAAATAAGTAACAATAACAAACAGTCCGTTACAATCAATAACTTTTTCCTTCCTTAAAATAACGAATGGCCACCTTGGGCCTGCATACCTCTGACCAGGGATGGGATGTCAGGTGTGATGCTAGACCAGGGATGGGATGTCAGGTGTGATGCTAGACCAGGGATGGGATGTCAGGTGTGATGCTAGACCAGGGATGGGATGTCAGGTGTGATGCTAGACCAGGGATGGGATGTCAGGTGTGATGCTAGACCAGGGATGGGATGTCAGGTGTGACAGCCAGCCTAAAGTCCAGGTTGTCATGGAGCCTGTTACGGTCTTCTGGTTGTCATGGAGCCTGTTACGGTCTTCTGGTTGTCATGGAGCCTGTTACGGCCTTCTGGTTGTCATGGAGCCTGTTACGGCCTTCTGGTTGTCATGGAGCCTGTTACGGCCTTCTGGTTGTCATGGAGCCTGTTACGGCCTTCTGGTTGTCATGGAGCCTGTTACTGCCTTTTGTTTTTATTGTTCCAAGCGCGCTGAAGGCCGTCTCAGACAGGTACGTAGTGCTGAATGGTAGAATAACCCAGACAGGTACGTAGTGCTGATTGGTAGAATAACCCAGACAGGTACGTAGTGCTGAATGGTAGAATAACCCAGACAGGTACGTAGTGCTGAATGGTAGAATAACCCAGACAGGTACGTAGTGCTGAATGGTAGAATAACCCAGACAGGTACGTAGTGCTGAATGGTAGAATAACCCAGACAGGTACGTGAGTGCTGAATGGTAGAATAACCCAGACAGGTACGTGGTGCTGAATGGTAGAATAACCCAGACAGGTACGTAGTGCTGAATGGTAGAATAACCCAGACAGGTACGTGGTGCTGAATGGTAGAATAACCCAGACAGGGTACGTAGTGCTGAATGGTAGAATAACCCAGACAGGTACGTAGTGCTGAATGGTAGAATAACCCAGACAGGTACGTAGTGCTGAATGGTAGAATAACCCAGACAGGTACGTAGTGCTGAATGGTAGAATAACCCAGACAGGTACGTAGTGCTGAATGGTAGAATAACCCAGACAGGTACGTAGTGCTGAATGGTAGAATAACCCAGACAGGTACGTAGTGCTGAATGGTAGAATAACCCAGACAGGTACGTAGTGCTGAATGGTAGAATAACCCAGACAGGTACGTAGTGCTGAATGGTAGAATAACCCAGACAGGTACGTAGTGCTGATTGGTAGAATAACCCAGACAGGTACGTAGTGCTGAATGGTAGAATAACCCAGACAGGTACGTAGTGCTGAATGGTAGAATAACCCAGACAGGTACGTAGTGCTGAATGGTAGAATAACCCAGACAGGTACGTAGTGCTGAATGGTAGAATAACCCAGACAGGTACGTGAGTGCTGAATGGTAGAATAACCCAGACAGGTACGTAGTGCTGAATGGTAGAATAACCCAGACAGGTACGTAGTGCTGAATGGTAGAATAACCCAGACAGGTACGTAGTGCTGATTGGTAGAATAACCCAGACAGGTACGTAGTGCTGATTGGTAGAATAACCCAGACAGGTACGTAGTGCTGAATGGTAGAATAACCCAGACAGGTACGTAGTGCTGATTGGTAGAATAACCCCTGTAGCTGTGTGTTTGGCCAGTCTGGGTGCAACAGCGTGTCCTTTGACAATCCAAAACGTTTTGTATCCGTTCTCCTGGAAATATTTATTTGACATAGAATTGGCTTGAAGGTCAGCAAGCACATCTTCACAGCCGAGGTATTTCACATCCTCGAGACTGCAAATATAAGGGTCCATCACCCATGATTCCTTTGATAAGTATTCGTCAACATCGGCAAAACAGGGTTTAATTTCCTCCCGAAGCATGTTCATGTGCCTGGTAAACTCAGTGCGTAAAGACGCAGGCACAGTGCCACCAGACTGTTTCATCAGCAGTGGAAATTGTTGTCCCCTTTTTGACATTTTCCCAACTCTGTACTCCAGTTTCCACACAAAAGCGTTGAGAGAGTATTTGCACTGCATGACGTTTGATTAAGGACCCTGCATCAGCTTGTTTGTCTCATTGTAGAGAGAATGTATGCGCTAGGTATGCCGTTTTGATCCAAAACGCATCAGTCAGCTGTTCGCACAGTGGTCGATTGTGATCTTGCAAGAATTCCTTAATTTTTTCCTGCAGTTCCATAAAACGCACAGGCACTTGTCCACGTGACAACCAGCGTACCTCTGTGTGTAACAGCAGTGTTTGATGTGCTTCATCCTCACAGATTCGTCTGTTGTTGTTTCATCCAACTGAATGGCAAAGGGAACATTCCTAAGCTTCTCGTGCAGCTGGTTTTGACAATCTCCAGCCATTTTATCAATTCTGTCTTTGACAGTGTTGTCAGAGAGTGGGACGGTTCTCACTTTATCCACCACCTGTGGGCCACACAGCCTCTCTACAGTGTCCAGGCAGGCGGGTTTGATTAGCTGCTCTCCAATACTGTGCGGCTTTTTAGCGAACACTCTAATGACGCCTCCGTGGCTCTGTGTAAATCACTGCCTGCTCTTTCAAATGCTTTTCTGATGTCTGTGGATCTTGTTGATAGTGCCAACTGCTTCTTCATGGCCGTCACCAATAGTCTCCTGGTGTCGTTGCATTTTGCTTGGCTTCATGCTGTCATTAGCTACCTTCTCACCACAACTGACCCATTCTGGCCGAGTCCTGTCCTGTCCTTCAATAAGCAGAGTCCTGTCCTTCAATAAGCCGAGTCCTGTCCTTCAATAAGCTGAGTCCTGTCCTTCAATAAGCCGAGTCCTGTCCTTCAATAAGCTGAGTCCTGTCCTTCAATAAGCTGAGTCCTGTCCTTCAATAAGCCGAGTCCTGTCCTTCAATAAGCTGAGTCCTGTCCTTCAATAAGCCGAGTCCTGTCCTTCAATAAGCTGAGTCCTGTCCTTCAATAAGCTGAGTCCTGTCCTGTCCTTCAATAAGCTGAGTCCTGTCCTTCAATAAGCTGAGTCCTGTCCTTCAATAAGCTGAGTCCTGTCCTTCAATAAGCTGAGTCCTGTCCTTCAATAAGCCGAGTCCTGTCCTTCAATAAGCTGAGTCCTGTCCTTCAATAAGCTGAGTCCTGTCCTTCAATAAGCCGAGTCCTGTCCTTCAATAAGCTGAGTCCTGTCCTTCAATAAGCTGAGTCCTGTCCTTCAATAAGCTGAGTCCTGTCCTTCAATAAGCTGAGTCCTGTCCTGTCCTTCAATAAGCTGAGTCCTGTCCTGTCCTTCAATAAGCTGAGTCCTGTCCTTCAATAAGCTGAGTCCTGTCCTTCAATAAGCTGAGTCCTGTCCTTCAATAAGCTGAGTCCTGTCCTTCAATAAGCTGAGTCCTGTCCTTCAATAAGCTGAGTCCTGTCCTTCAATAAGCCGAGTCCTGTCCTTCAATAAGCTGAGTCCTGTCCTTCAATAAGCTGAGTCCTGTCCTTCAATAGGCTGAGTCCTGTCCTTCAATAAGCTGAGTCCTGTCCTTCAATAAGCCGAGTCCTGTCCTTCAATAAGCTGAGTCCTGTCCTTCAATAAGCTGAGTCCTGTCCTTCAATAAGCCGAGTCCTGTCCTTCAATAAGCTGAGTCCTGTCCTTCAATAAGCTGAGTCCTGTCCTTCAATAAGCTGAGTCCTGTCCTTCAATAAGCTGAGTCCTGTCCTTCAATAAGCCGAGTCCTGTCCTTCAATAAGCTGAGTCCTGTCCTTCAATAAGCTGAGTCCTGTCCTTCAATAAGCTGAGTCCTGTCCTTCAATAAGCTGAGTCCTGTCCTTCAATAAGCTGAGTCCTGTCCTTCAATAAGCTGAGTCCTGTCCTTCAATAAGCTGAGTCCTGTCCTTCAATAAGCTGAGTCCTGTCCTTCAATAAGCTGAGTCCTGTCCTTCAATAAGCCGAGTCCTGTCCTTCAATAAGCTGAGTCCTGTCCTTCAATAAGCTGAGTCCTGTCCTTCAATAAGCTGAGTCCTGTCCTTCAATAAGCTGAGTCCTGTCCTTCAATAAGCTGAGTCCTGTCCTTCAATAAGCTGAGTCCTGTCCTTCAATAAGCTGAGTCCTGTCCTTCAATAAGCTGAGTCCTGTCCTTCAATAAGCTGAGTCCTGTCCTTCAATAAGCTGAGTCCTGTCCTTCAATAAGCCGAGTCCTGTCCTTCAATAAAACCGAAGTTAAGATAACTCTCCAGATATAGCCTTACTTTCTTTTTTGATGATGTCATCAGCACTTTTACGTTTCTTAGACGTTGTTTTATTCATAAATAGTGATGCTCTGACTGCAGGGTCATTGACGTGCACTACATTTTCCCGGGGAATTACCGCTTTTACGTTTCTCTGTCATTATTATTATTTTTTAGCTTGGCCTTGGCCTTGGCATTGCAAACATAGGATCTTTAATAACATTTTAAACTGGATTCATTTTACAATTAAATTATAGTGGAACATTTTATGCATGTTTGACCTCAAAGCAAATGAGATCACACCTCCCCTGTGAACTCTGGCGCCCCCCTAAGGGGACCCCAGGTTGGGAACCACCGTTCTAGATGATTCTGTGCTTCCAATTTTGTGGCAACATCTAGTGAAAAGCCTTCCCAGAAGAGTGGAGACTGTTATAGCAGCAAAGGGGGAACCAACTCCATATTAATGCCCATCATTTTGGAATGAGATGTTTGACGAGCAGGTGTCCACATACTTTTGGTCATGTAGCGTACCCATTAAAATTTGGCTAAAACTAATTGAATGTGTCATTGAACCAATTGCACTTTATGAAAGTGAAGTGTGGGATCCACTTGCAAAACAAGGAGTGAAGGTGAGAGAGAGTTGGAGGGTGATACAGAGGGAGAGAGATGGAGGGGAGGGAGGGAGGATGGAGGGAGGGAGATGGAGGGAGGGAGATGGAGGGGAGGGAGATGAGGGAGGGAGATGGAGGAGGGAGGGGGAGATGGAGGGAGGGAGGGAGGGAGGGAGGGAGATGGAGTGAGATGGAGGGAGGGAGATGGAGGGAGGGAGGGAGGGAGATGGAGGGAGGGAGGGAGATGGAGGGGAGGGAGGGAGATGGAGTGAGATGGAGGGAGGGAGATGGAGGAGGGAGGGAGGGGGGAGATGGAGGGGAGGGAGGGAGTGGAGGAGGGAGGGAGATGGAGGAGAGAGATGGAGGGAGGGAGATGGAGGAGGGAGGGGATGGAGGGGAGGGAGGGAGATGGAGGGGAGGGAGATGGAGGGGAGGGAGATGGAGGGAGGGAGGGAGATGGAGGGAGAAAGATGGAGGGGAGAGAGGGAGATGGAGGAGATGGAGGGGGAGGGAGGGAGATGGAGAGGGAGGAGGAGATGGAGGAGGAGGGAGTGAGTGAGATGGAGGAGGGAGATGGAGGAGGGGAGGGAGATGGAGGACGGAGGGAGATGGAGTGGAGGGAGGGGAGGGAGGGAGGGAGATGGAGGGAGGGAGGGAGATGGAGGGGAGGGAGGAGTGGAGGGGAAGATGGAGGGGAGAGAGATGGAGGGAGGGAGGAAGGGAGGGAGATGGAGGGGAGGGAGGGAGATGGAGTGGAGGGAGATGGAGGGGAGGGAGATGGAGGGGGAGGAGATGGAGGGAGATAGAGAGGAGGGAGATGGAGGAGGGGAGGGAGGGGAGGGAGGGAGGGAGATGGAGGGGGAGGGAGAGATGGAGGAGGAGGGAGGGAGATGGAGTGGAGAAAGATGGAGGGGAGAGAGATGGAGGGGAGGGAGGGAGGGAGGGAGATGGAGGGAGAAAGATGGAGGGGAGAGAGATGGAGGGAGGGAGGGAGGGAGGGAGGAGATGGAGGGGAGGGAGGGAGATGGAGTGGAGGGAGATGGAGGGAGGGAGATGGAGGGGAGGGAGGGAGGGAGATGGAGGGAGGGAGGGAGGGAGAGGAGGGAGAGGAGGGAGGAGGGAGGAGGGAGGGAGGGAGGGAGATGGAGGGGAGGGAGGGAGGGAGGGAGGAGATGGAGGGAGGGAGGGAGATGGAGGGAGGGGGAGATGGTGGGGAGGGAGGGAGATGGAGGAGGGAGGGAGATGGAGGGGAGGGAGGGAGATGGAGGGAGGGAGGGAGGGAGGGAGAGAGATGGAGGGAGGGAGGGAGATGGAGGGGAGGGAGAGAGATGGAGGGGAGGAGGAGTGAGATGGAGGGGAGGGAGGGAGTGAGATGGAGCGAGGAGGGAGGGAGATGGAGGGGAGAGAGATGGAGGAGGGAGGGAGGGAGATGGAGGGGAGGGAGATGGAGGGGAGGAGATGGAGGGAAGGGGAGGAGATGGAGGGGGAGATAGAGAGGGAGGGAGGGAGGGAGAGAGGAGGGAGATGGAGGGAGGGAGGGAGGGAGATGGGGGGGATGGAGGGGAGGGAGATGGAGGGGAGATAGAGAGGGAGATGGAGGGGAGAGATGGAGGGGAGGGAGGGAGGAGATGGAGGGAGGGAGATGGAGGGAGGGAGGGAGATGGAGGGGAGGGAGGGAGGGAGGGAGGGAGATGGAGGGGAGAGAGGGAGATGGAGGGGAGATAGAGAGGGAGGGAGGGAGGGAGGGAGGGAGGGAGATGGAGGAGGGAGGGAGATGGAGTGGAGGGGAGGGAGGGAGGGAGATGGAAGGGAGGGAGGGAGATGGAGGGGAGATAGAGAGGGAGGGAGGGAGGGAGGGAGAGGAGGGAGATGGAGGGAGGGAGGGAGATGGAGTGGAGGGAGGGAGGGAGATGGAGGGAGGGAGATGGAGTGGAGGGAGGGAGAAAGGGGAGGAGGGAGGGAGGGGAGGGAGGGAGGGAGATGGAGGGAGGGAGGGAGATGGAGGGAGATGGAGGGGAGGGAGGGAGATGGAGGGGATGGAGGGAGGGAGGGGAGAGGAGGAGGGAGATGGAGTGGAGGAGGGAGATGGAGGGAGGGAGGGAGATGGAGAGGAGGGAGATGGAGGGGAGGGAGGGAGATGGAGTGGAGGGAGATGGAGGGGAGGGAGATGGAGGGGAGGGAGATGGAGGGGAGGGAGGGAGATGGAGGAGTAGAACCCACCTGCTGATGAGCAGAACATTCCAGAGCTCAGGAGGAGGAAGGCCAGCATCAGACGACCCACATGCAGCCCAAACTTCTTACACACCGCCCTGCAACACACACACACACCTTACACTAAAGATAGAAAATAAGTGTGCATTCAAAATAAGAGACTGACACACACACACACACACACACACACACACAACAGACCAATAGCAACAACACACACACACACACACACACACACACACACACACACACTCAGGAGGAGAGACAGATACTGACTTGTAGAAGTAGAGTTCACAGACACAGCAGGAGAAGGCCAGGACACAACGCACGAAGTAGAATACCAGCACCTAAAACACAACACAACCTCAACCAACATAATAAGGGTGTGTTGTTACCTTGTTGGTCTGTTGTGTGTGTGTGTTACCTTGTTGGTCTGTTGTGTGTGTGTGTGTGTGTGTGTGTGTGTGTGTTGTTACCTTGTTGGTCTGTTGTGTGTGTTGTTACCTTGTTGGTCTGTTGTGTGTGTGTGTGTGTGTGTGTGTGTGTGTGTGTGTGTGTGTGTGTGTGTGTGTGTGTGTGTGTGTTGTTACCTTGTTGGTCTGTTGTGTGTGTGTGTGTGTTACCTTGTTGGTCTGTTGTGTGTGTGTGTGTTACCTTGTTGGTCTGTTGTGTGTGTGTGTGTGTGTGTGTGTGTGTGTGTGTGTGTGTGTGTGTGTGTGTGTGTGTGTGTGTGTGTGTGTGTGTGTGTGTGTGTTACCTTGTTGGTCTGTTGTGTGTGTGTGTGTGTGTGTGTGTTGTTACCTTGTTGGTCTGTTGTGTGTGTGTGTGTGTTACCTTGTTGGTCTGTTGTGTGTGTGTGTGTGTGTGTGTGTGTGTGTGTGTGTGTGTGTGTGTGTGTGTGTGTTTGTTACCTTGTTGGTCTGTTGTGTGTGTTGTTACCTTGTTGGTCTGTTGTGTGTGTGTGTGTGTGTGTGTGTGTGTGTGTGTGTTACCTTGTTGGTCTGTTGTGTGTGTGTGTGTGTTACCTTGTTGGTCTGTTGTGTGTGTGTGTGTGTGTGTGTGTGTGTGTGTGTGTTGTTACCTTGTTGGTCTGTTGTGTGTGTGTGTTACCTTGTTGGTCTGTTGTGTGTGTGTGTGTGTTACCTTGTTGGTCTGTTGTGTGTGTGTGTGTGTGTGTGTGTGTGTGTGTGTTACCTTGTTGGTCTGTTGTGTGTGTGTGTGTGTTACCTTGTTGGTCTGTTGTGTGTGTGTGTGTGTGTGTGTGTGTGTGTGTTGTTACCTTGTTGGTCTGTTGTGTGTGTGTGTGTGTGTGTGTGTGTGTTGTTACCTTGTTGGTCTGTTGTGTGTGTGTGTGTGTGTGTGTGTGTGTGTGTTGTTACCTTGTTGGTCTGTTGTGTGTGTGTGTGTGTGTGTGTGTGGGAGTGTGTGTGTGTGTGCTACCTTGTTGGTCTGTTGTGTGTGTGTGTGTGTGTGTGTGTGTGTGTGTGTGTGTGTGTTACCTTGTTGGTCTGTTGTGTGTGTGTGTGTGTGTGTGTGTGGGAGTGTGTGTGTGTGTGTTACCTTGTTGGTCTGTTGTGTGTGTGTGTGTGTGTGTTACCTTCTTGGTCTGTTGTGTGTGTGTGTGTGTGTGTGTGTGTGTTGTTACCTTGTTGGTCTGTTGTGTGTGTGTGTGTGTGTGTGTGTGTGTGTGGTTGTTACCTTGTTGGTCTGTTGTGTGTGTGTGTGTGTGTGTGTGTGTGTGTTGTTACCTTGTTGGTCTGTTGTGTGTGTGTGTGTGTGTGTGTGTGTGTTGTTACCTTGTTGGTCTGTTGTGTGTGTGTGTGTGTGTGTGTGTGTTTGTTACCTTGTTGGTCTGTTGTGTGTGTGTGTGTGTGTGTGTGTGTTGTTACCTTGTTGGTCTGTTGTGTGTGTGTGTGTGTGTGTGTGTGTGTGTGTGTGTGTGTGTTGTTACCTTGTTGGTCTGTTGTGTGTGTGTGTGTGTGTGTGTGTGTGTGTGTGTGTGCTATCTTGTTGGTCTGTTGTGTGTGTGTGTGTGTGTGTGTGTTACCTTGTTGGTCTGTTGTGTGTGTGTGTGTGTGTGTGTGTGTGTGTGTGTGTGTGCTATCTTGTTGGTCTGTTGTGTGTGTGTGTGTGTGTGTGTGTTGTTACCTTGTTGGTCTGTTGTGTGTGTGTGTGTGTGTGTGTGTGTGTGTGTGTGTGTGTGTGTGTGTGTGTGTGTGTGTGTGTGTGTGTGTGTGTTACCTTGTTGGTCTGTTGTGTGTGTGTGTGTGTGTGTGTGTGTGTGTGTGTGTGTTACCTTGTTGGTCTGTTGTGTGTGTGTGTGTGTGTGTGTGTGTGTGTGTGTGTGTGTGTGTGTGTGTGTGTTACCTTGTTGGTCTGTAGGATGTGAGAGTGCAGTGAGGCGGGGAGGGCGTGTAGCCACAGGTAGGCATAGGAGCGGATGGCGTTAAGCGGGGAATACTCCCACGTCTGCATCCCATAGCCATACAACAGGAAGTGCATCTACAGGACAGGAAATTACATTATCAAGTGAGTGAGGGAGAGAGAACAAGGTTTTCAACTGGACAAATGTAGGTGGTTCCCTCTCCGTTTGGTTCCTAGTGAATACACCACAGCTCTGAACTCTACCTGTTAGACCAGTGGTTCCCTCTCTCTTCCTAGTGAATACACCACAGCTCTGAACTCTACCTGTTAGAACAGTGGTTCCCTCTCTCTTCCTAGTGAATACACCACAGCTCTGAACTCTACCTGTTAGACCAGTGGTTCCCTCTCTCTTCCTAGTGAATACACCACAGCTCTGAACTCTACCTGTTAGACCAGTGGTTCCCTCTCTCTTCCTAGTGAATACACCACAGCTCTGAACTCTACCTGTTAGACCAGTGGTTCCTTCTCTCTTCCTAGTGAATACACCACAGCTCTGAACCTCTACCTGTTAGACCAGTGGTTCCTTCTCTCTTCCTAGTGAATACACCACAGCTCTGAACTCTACCTGTTAGACCAGTGGTTCCCTCTCTCTTCCTAGTGAATACACCACAGCTCTGAACTCTACCTGTTAGACCAGTGGTTCCCTCTCTCTTCCTAGTGAATACACCACAGCTCTGAACTCTACCTGTTAGACCAGTGGTTCCTTCTCTCTTCCTAGTGAATACACCACAGCTCTGAACTCTACCTGTTAGACCAGTGGTTCCTTCTCTCTTCCTAGTGAATACACCACAGCTCTGAACTCTACCTGTTAGACCAGTGGTTCCCTCTCTCTTCCTAGTGAATACACCACAGCTCTGAACTCTACCTGTTAGACCAGTGGTTCCCTCTCTCTTCCTAGTGAATACACCACAGCTCTGAACTCTACCTGTTAGACCAGTGGTTCCTTCTCTCTTCCTAGTGAATACACCACAGCTCTGAACTCTACCTGTTAGACCAGTGGTTCCCTCTCTCTTCCTAGTGAATACACCACAGCTCTGAACTCTACCTGTTAGACCAGTGGTTCCCTCTCTCTTCCTAGTGAATACACCACAGCTCTGAACTCTACCTGTTAGACCAGTGGTTCCCTCTCTCTTCCTAGTGAATACACCACAGCTCTGAACTCTACCTGTTAGACCAGTGGTTCCCTCTCTCTTCCTAGTGAATACACCACAGCTCTGAACTCTACCTGTTAGACCAGTGGTTCCCTCTCTCTTCCTAGTGAATACACCACAGCTCTGAACTCTACCTGTTAGACCAGTGGTTCCCTCTCTCTTCCTAGTGAATACACCACAGCTCTGAACTCTACCTGTTAGACCAGTGGTTCCCTCTCTCTTCCTAGTGAATACACCACAGCTCTGAACTCTACCTGTTAGACCAGTGGTTCCCTCTCTCTTCCTAGTGAATACACCACAGCTCTGAACTCTACCTGTTAGACCAGTGGTTCCCTCTCTCTTCCTAGTGAATACACCACAGCTCTGAACTCTACCTGTTAGACCAGTGGTTCCCTCTCTCTTCCTAGTGAATACACCACAGCTCTGAACTCTACCTGTTAGACCAGTGGTTCCCTCTCTCTTCCTAGTGAATACACCACAGCTCTGAACTCTACCTGTTAGACCAGTGGTTCCCTCTCTCTTCCTAGTGAATACACCACAGCTCTGAACTCTACCTGTTAGACCAGTGGTTACCTCTCTCTTCCTAGTGAATACACCACAGCTCTGAACTCTACCTGTTAGACCAGTGGTTCCCTCTCTCTTCCTAGTGAATACACCACAGCTCTGAACTCTACCTGTTAGAACAGTGGTTCCCTCTCTCTTCCTAGTGAATACACCACAGCTCTGAACTCTCCCTGTTAGACCAGTGGTTCCTTCTCTCTTCCTAGTGAATACACCACAGCTCTGAACTCTACCTGTTAGACCAGTGGTTCCTTCTCTCTTCCTAGTGAATACACCACAGCTCTGAACTCTACCTGTTAGACCAGTGGTTCCCTCTCTCTTCCTAGTGAATACACCACAGCTCTGAACTCTCCCTGTTAGACCAGTGGTTCCTTCTCTCTTCCTAGTGAATACACCACAGCTCTGAACTCTACCTGTTAGACCAGTGGTTCCCTCTCTCTTCCTAGTAAATACACCACAGCTCTGAACTCTACCTGTTAGACCAGTGGTTCCCTCTCTCTTCCTAGTGAATACACCACAGCTCTGAACTCTACCTGTTAGACCAGTGGTTCCTTCTCTCTTCCTAGAGAATACACCACAGCTCTGAACTCTCCCTGTTAGACCAGTGGTTCCTTCTCTCTTCCTAGTGAATACACCACAGCTCTGAACTCTACCTGTTAGACCAGTGGTTCCCTCTCTCTTCCTAGTGAATACACCACAGCTCTGAACTCTACCTGTTAGACCAGTGGTTCCCTCTCTCTTCCCTAGTGAATACACCACAGCTCTGAACTCTACCTGTTAGACCAGTGGTTCCCTCTCTCTTCCTAGTGAATACACCACAGCTCTGAACTCTACCTGTTAGACCAGTGGTTCCTTCTCTCTTCCTAGTGAATACACCACAGCTCTGAACTCTACCTGTTAGACCAGTGGTTCCTTCTCTCTTCCTAGTGAATACACCACAGCTCTGAACTCTACCTGTTAGACCAGTGGTTCCCTCTCTCTTCCTAGTGAATACACCACAGCTCTGAACTCTACCTGTTAGACCAGTGGTTCCCTCTCTCTTCCTAGTGAATACACCACAGCTCTGAACTCTACCTGTTAGACCAGTGGTTCCTTCTCTCTTCCTAGTGAATACACCACAGCTCTGAACTCTACCTGTTAGACCAGTGGTTCCTTCTCTCTTCCTAGTGAATACACCACAGCTCTGAACTCTACCTGTTAGACCAGTGGTTCCTTCTCTCTTCCTAGTGAATACACCACAGCTCTGAAACCAGTCTCTGAAATCCCTGTAGTGGTACAGCCTTCTCAGAAGATGCAACCACAGTAGTGTAGGTCAAAAGACAGACACAAGCTTCTCCATTTAACAAAGACAATAAACACGTGAAGAGAAGTAGTCACATGTACAGGTTGGATCCCATTCTGTGGACGGCTGAATATATCTGCTATGTCAGAGGATGCTAAGCTCCCAGCTATTCTGTCTACGGACCTTGAGTTGAGTTCTTACTCGTCAACACATCCACAGAGAAGTTGGAACCAGTGGGCGGAACCACATGGTCATGAAGCTAACTGCAGTAAGACCAATCCTCTCAGAATGTACAGTATGCTAAAGCTGCAGAGCATAACATGGGAGATCTGCCAGACAAACCCCCTTCATGAACGTCAGAAACTTGCAGTCTTGATACATCTGCTTACATTAATGCTGGAAACGGCAGGTCTGTTAACCACTTCCCCACTTCTACGGTGTCATCATCCCAGCCTGGCTTCTCTCTACATAGGTCCTCCGGAGTGGCGCAGTGGTCTAAGGTCAAATGGAAATAGGTCTCTCAGTGTCAGCTTCACTGGTAGAACGGTGCCAGAACACCAAGAGCGTCGTAGACGATGTTCCCTCTAAGCTCCCGTCGGACTGCCGCGCAGAAGACATATGAGCCGGTGCAGAGACGCACGAGATTGAACTTCACTCTACTGTGGGAATTGTGATCGAATCAACACAATATTAGCCACTTTCAATGTAACATACCGAAACAAAATGAACTATGCAAGATTTAGTATGCAAAATGAACTGTTCAATACATGTTCTTGTAGGCAGAGCGTATCGGAACAGGCATGACTCAGGCCGTACTCCACCGGTGCACCATAACCAATCAGAGCTGCAGTAGGTCTATATGCAAATAGCCACTGCCATACACTGCATTCGGAAAGTTTTCAGACCCCTTGACTTTTTCCACATTTTGTTACGTTACAGCCTTATTCTAAAATTGATTAAATTGTTTTTTCCCCCTCATCAATCTACACACAATACCCCATAATGAAAAAGCAAAAACAGGTTTTTAGATTTTCTTGCAAATGTATACAAAATCTAAAAACTGAAATGTCACATTTACATAAGTATTCAGACGCTTTCTTCAGTACTTTGTTGAAGTACCTTTGGCAGCGATTACAGCCTCGAGTCTTCTTGGGTATGACGCTACAATCTTGGCACACCTGTATTTGGGGAGTTTCTCCCATTCTTCTCTGCAGATCCTCTCAAGCTCTGTCAGGTTGGATGGAGAGCGTCGCTGCACAGCTATATTCAGGACTCTCCAGAGATGTTCGATCGGGTTAAAGTCTGGGCTCTGGCTGGGCCACTCAAGGACATTCAGAGACTTGTCCCAAAGCCACTCCTGCGTTGTTTTGGCTGTGTGCTTAGGGTCGTTGTCCTGTTGGAAGGTGAACCGTCGCCCAAGTCTGAGGTCCTGAGCGCACTGGAGCAGGTTTTCATTAAGGATCTCTCTGTACTTTGCTCCGTTAAGCTTTTCCTCAACCCTGACTAGTCTCCCAGTTCCTGCCGCTGAAAAACATCCCCACAGCATGATGCTCCCACCACCATGCTTCACCGTAGGGATGGTGCCAGGTTTCCTCCAGACGTGACGCTTGGTATTCAGGCCAAAGAGTTCAACCTTGGTTTCATCAGACCAGAGAATCTTGTTTCTCATGGTCTGAGAATCCTTTAGGTGCCTTTTGGCAAACTCCAAGCGGGCTGTCATGTGACTTTTACTGAGGAGTGGCTTCCGTCTGGAAACTCTACCATAAAGGCCTGATTGGTGGAGTTCTGCAGAGATGGTTGTCCTTCTGGAAGGTTCTCCCATCTCCACAGAGGAACTCTGGAGTGACCATTGGATTCTTGGTCACCTCCCTGACCAAGGTCCTTCTCCCCCGATTGCTCAGTTTGGCCGGGCGGCCAGCTCTAGGAAGAGTCTTGGTGGTTCCAAACTTCTTCCATTTAAGAATGATGGAGCCACTGTGTTCTTGGGGACCTTCAATGCTGCAGAATTATTTTGGTTACCCTTCCCCAGTTCTGTGCCTCGACACCATCCTGTCTTGGAGCTCTACGGAATAGGGTCTGAATATTTATACTTCCAATCAAAAGTTAGGCCACTCCTACTCATTCAAGGGTTCTTCTTAATTTTTACATTGTAGAATATTTACATTTACATCATTTAGCAGACGCTCTTATCCAGAGCGACTTACAAATTGGTGCATTCAACTTATGATAGCCATGATATTATTATTTTTATGGGGGGGGTGGGGGGGTGTGTGTGTGTGTGTGTGGGGGGGGTGGTAGAAGGATTACTTTATCCTATCCCAGGTATTCCTTAAAGAGGTGGGGTTTCAAGTGTCTCCGGAAGGTGGTCAGTGACTCCGCTGTCCTGGCATCGTGGGGAAGCTTGTTCCACCATTGGGGTGCCAAAGCAGCAAATAGCTTTGACTGGGCTGAGCGGGAACTGTGCTTTCGTAGAGGTAGGGGAGCCAGCAGGCCAGAGGTGGATGAACGCAGTGCCCTCGTTTGGATGTAGGGACTGATCAGAGCCTGAAGGTACAGAGGTGCCGATCCCCTCACAGCTCCATAGGCAAGCACCATGGTCTTGTAGTAGATGCGAGCCTCAACTGGAAGCCAGTGGAGTGTGCGGAGGAGCGGGGTGACATGAGAGAACTTGGGAAGGTCGAACACCAGACGGGCTGCGGCATTCTGGATAAGTTGTAGGGGTTTAATGGCACAGGCAGGGAGCCCAGCCAACAGCGAGTTGCAGTAATCCAGACGATGACAAGTGCCTGGATTAGGACCTGTGCCGCTTTCTGTGTAAGGTAGGGTCGTACTCTGTGAATGTTGTTGAGTAATAGTGAAGATATCAAAGCATCAAAGCTATGACATAACACATATGGAATCATGTAGTAACCAAAAAAGTGTTAAACAAATCCAAATATATTTCATATTTGAGATTCTTCAAATTAGCCACCCTTTGCCTTGATGACAGCTTAGCACACTCTTGGCATTCTCTCAACCAGCTTCATGAGGTAGTCACCTGGAATGCATTTCAATTTACAGGTGTGCCTTCTTAAAAGTTAATTTGTGGAATTTCTTTCTTAATGCATTTGAGCCAATCAGTTGTGTTTTGACAAGGTAGGGGGGTATATTTTTTTATATAAATTTCTCTCAGCTTATCATCAGACATTCAGACATGTAAGCGCTGTGCTTGTTTAATGTCCTTCCTTATAAGCGTGCTGAAAGTCTGTTGTCAATTTGTTTACTGTAAAATAGCATTTTATCTGGTCAAACCAAGGTTTACTAAGGGTTGGTAACAGGCTGATTGGTCAGCTATTTGAGCCAGTAAAGGGGGCTTTCCTATTCTTAGGTAGCGGAATGACTTTTGCTTCCCTCCAGGCCTGAGGGCAAACACTTTCTAGTAGGCTTAAATTGAAGATATGGCAAATAGGAGTGGCAATATCGTCCGCTATTATCCTCAGTAATTTTCCATCCAAGTGGTCAGACCCCGGTGGCTTGTCATTGTTGATAGACAACAATCATTTTTTCACCTCTTCCATGTTTCACCTTTTTCACAGAATTCAACATTACAATGCTTGTTTTCATAATTTGGTCATATATACAAGTACCAGGCTAAAGTTTGGACACACCTACTCATTCAAGGGTTTTTCTTTATTTTTACTATTTTCTACATTGTAGAATAATAGTGAAGACATCAAAACTATGAAATAACACATATGGAATCATGTAGTAACCAAAAAAGTGTTAAACAAATCAAAATATATATTTGAGATTTTAGATACTTCAAAGTAGTCACCCAAACTGGCATGTCATGCCTAATCTTGCCAAAGAAAACGTAGCTGACAATATCAGTGGGTTTTGTGATGAATGAGCCATCTGATTCAACATTTCATTTAAGGTGCTCCAAAGCTTTTTACTATCATTCTTTATATCATTTATCTTCAAATCAAATCAAACTATATTTGTCACATGCGCCGAATACAACAGGTGTAGACCTTACCGTGAAATGCTTACTTACAAACCCTTAACCAACAATGCAGTTGAAAAAATAGAGTTAAGAAAATATTTACTAATGTAAATAGTCCGGGTGGCCATTTGATTAACCTTCGTTTCATAGTGTAGTTTCTTCTTTTTATTAAGTTTTGTCACATGATTTCTCAATTTGCAGTACGTTTGCCAATCGGTTGTGCTGCCAGATATGCCATACCATTTGCCTCATCCCTCTCAACCATTTAATTGTTCAATTACTCATCAATCCAAAGGGATTTAACCGTTTTTATAGTCACAACCATACAACCATAGACCATACAGCCACAGACCACACAACCACAGACCACAGACCACAGACCACAGACCACACCAGGCCAGGACCTCCACATGCGTCTTCTTCCCCTGTGGGATCGTCTGAGACCGGCCACCCAGACAACCGATGAAACTGTGGGTTTGCACAACCCAAGAAATTCTGCACAGTGTCAGAAACCGTCTCAGCGAAGCTCATCTGCTCTTCATCCTCACCAGGGTCTTGACCTGACTGCAGTTCGGCGTCTTCGCCGACTTCAGGGGGCAAATTATCACCTTGATGGCCTCTGTCACGCAGGAGGTGTGCTCTTAACGGATGAATCCCGGTTTCAACTGTACCGGCAGATGGCAGACAGCGTGTATGGTGTCGTGTGGCCGAGCAGTTTGCTGATGTCAACATTGTGAACAGAGTGCCCCATGGTGGTGGTGGGGTTATGGTATGGGCAGGCATAAGCTACAATGCATTTTATCGATGACAATTAGAATGCACAGACATAACGTGAAGAGATCCTGAGGCCCATTGTAGTGCCATTCATCCGCCGCCTTCGTGTTTCAGCATGATAATGCACAGCCCCATGTTGCGATGGATCTGTACACAATTCCTGGAAGCTGAACATGTCCCAGTTCTTCCATGGCCTGCATACTCACCAGACATGGCACCCATTGAGCATGTTTGGGATGCTCTGGATCCTACGTGTATGACAGCTTGTTCTAGTTCTTGCCAATATCCAGCAACTTCACACAGCCATTGAAGAGGAGTGGGACAACATTCCACAGGCCACAATCAACAGCCTGATCAACTCTATGCGAAGGAGATGTGTCGCGCTGCATGAGGCAAATGGTGGTCACACCAGATACTGACTGGTTTCTGATCCACACCCCTACCCTTTAAAAAAAAAAAGGTATCTATGACCAACAGATTAATATCTGTATTCCCAGTCATGTGAAATCCATAGATTAGGGCCTAATGAATTTATTTCAATTGACTGATTACTTCATATGAACTGTAACTCAGTAAAATCTTAGAAATTGTTGCATATTGTATTTATATTTTTGTTCAATGTATTAAGTTAACTGTCTAAAGTGTGCTAAATTGTATTCCAGGGCGTGTTCTCAGAGCATGTGCAGAACAGCTGGCAGGTACAGTGGGGAGAACAAGTATTTGATACACTGCCGATTTTGCAGGTTTTCCTACTTACAAAGCATGTAGAGGTCTTTCATTTTTATCATAGATACACTTCAACTGTGAGAGACGGAATCTAAAACAAAAATCCAGAAAATCACATTGTATGATTTGCATGACATAAGTATTTGATCACCTACCAACCATTAATACACACACTCACAGGGCCCTGCACACTGATACTCCAACACACATACAAACACTCACGCCATCATTTGCTCACACACACATAATATGCACATACATTAATACTGACTCTACACACACACACACACACACAATCATCATATACACTGCTGCTACTCAGTTTATCATATATCTTGATGCCTTGTCACCTTACCACTACACACTATCAACAAGGCAGGTCCTTCAGGCCCTAGTTTTGTCGCACCTGGACTACTGTTCAGTCGTGTGGTCCTTAAATGTACACGGAGAGCTAACATTAATAATATGCATGTCAATCTCTCATGGCTCAAAGTGGAGGAGAGATTGACTTCATTGCTACTTGTTTTTGTAAGAAGTGTTGACATGCTGAGTGCACCGAGGTCTCTGTTTAAACTACCAGCACACAGCTCGGACACCCATACATACCCCACAAGACATGCCACCAGAGGTCTCTTCACAGTCCAGAACAGACTATGGGAGGCGCACAGTACTACATAGAGCCATGACTACATGGAACTCTATTCCACATCAAGTAACTGATGCCAGCAGTAAAAGTAGATTTAAAGAAAAACAGATAAAAATACACCTTATGGAACAGTGGAGACTGTGAAGAGACACACACAAGGGTATAGACACACATACACATAAGACACGCACTCTACACACATGTACACATGGCTTTTGTGTTGTAGAGTAGAGTGGTGGCCTGAGGGAACACACTTAATGTGTTATGAAATGTAATGTCATGTAATATTTTAAATTGTAAATAACTGCCTTAATGTTGCTGGACCCCAGGAAGAGTAGCTGCTGCCTTGGCAGGAACTAATGGGGATCCATAATAAACCCCAGGAAGAGTAGCTGCTGCCTTGGCAGGAACTAATGGTGATCCATAATAAACCCCAGGAAGAGTATCTGCTGCCTTGGCAGGAACTAATGGGGATCCATAATAAACCCCAGGAAGAGTATCTGCTGCCTTGGCAGGAACTAATGGGGATCCATAATAAACCCCAGGAAGAGTAGCTGTTGCCTTGGCAGGAACTAATGGGGATCCATAATAAATCCCAGGAAGAGTAGCTGCTGCCTTGGCAGGGAACTAATGGGGATCCATAATAAACCCCAGGAAGAGTAGCTGCTGCCTTGGCAGGAACTAATGGGGATCCATAATAAACCCCAGGAAGAGTAGCTGCTGCCTTGGCAGGAACTAATGGGGATCCATAATAAACCCCAGGAAGAGTAGCTGCTGCCTTGGCAGGAACTAATGGGGATCCATAATAAACCCCAGGAAGAGTAGCTGCTGCCTTGGCAGGAACTAATGGGGATCCATAATAAACCCCAGGAAGAGTAGCTGTTGCCTTGGCAGGAACTAATGGGGATCCATAATAAACCCCAGGAAGAGTAGCTGTTGCCTTGGCAGGAACTAATGGGGATCCATAATAAACCCCAGGAAGAGTAGCTGCTGCCTTGGCAGGAAACTAATGGGGATCCATAATAAACCCCAGGAAGAGTAGCTGTTGCCTTGGCAGGAACTAATGGGGATCCATAATAAACCCCAGGAAGAGTAGCTGTTGCCTTGGCAGGAACTAATGGGGATCCATAATAAACCCCAGGAAGAGTAGCTGTTGCCTTGGCAGGAACTAATGGGGATCCATAATAAACCCCAGGAAGAGTAGCTGTTGCCTTGGCAGGAACTAATGGGGATCCATAATAAACCCCAGGAAGAGTAGCTGCTGCCTTGGCAGGAACTAACAGGGATCCATAATAAACCCCAGGAAGAGTAGCTGCTGCCTTGGCAGGAACTAATGGGGATCCATAATAAACCCCAGGAAGAGTAGCTGTTGCCTTGGCAGGAACTAATGGGGGATCCATAATAAACCCCAGGAAGAGTAGCTGCTGCCTTGGTAGGAACTAATGGGGATCCATAATAAACCCCAGGAAGAGTAGCTGTTGCCTTGGCAGGAACTAATGGGGATCCATAATAAACCCCAGGAAGAGTAGCTGCTGCCTTGGCAGGAACTAATGGGGATCCATAATAAACCCCAGGAAGAGTAGCTGTTGCCTTGGCAGGAACTAATGGGGATCCATAATAAACCCCAGGAAGAGTAGCTGCTGCCTTGGCAGGAACTAATGGGGATCCATAATAAACCCCAGGAAGAGTAGCTGCTGCCTTGGCAGGAACTAATGGGGATCCATAATAAATGCAAATACCTCCATCACTCCAGTATCCCTGCACATTGTTAATATGGTATTGAACTGACCCTGTATATAGTCACCTTACCCCTATACATATCTACCTCCATCACTCCAGTATCCCTGCACATTGTTAATATGGTACTGGAACTGATCCTGTATATAGTCACCTTACCCCTATACATATCTACCTCCATCACTCCAGTATCCCTGACCCTGACCCTGTATACAGTATGCTAACCCTAACCCCTGACCCTGTATACAGTATGCTAACCCTAACCCCTGACCCTGTATACAGTATGCTAACCCTAACCCCTGACCCTGTATACAGTATGCTAACCCTAACCCCTGACCCTGTATACAGTATGCTAACCCTAACCCCTGACCCTGTATACAGTATGCTAACCCTAACCCTTGACCCTGTATACAGTATGCTAACCCTGACCCTAACCCCTGACCCTGTATACAGTATGCTAACCCTAACCCCTGACCCTGTATACAGTATGCTAACCCTAACCCCTGACCCTGTATACAGTATGCTAACCCTGACCCTAACCCCTGTATACAGTATGCTAACCCTAACCCCTGACCCTGTATACAGTATGCTAACCCTGACCCTAACCCCTGACCCCGTATACAGTATTCTAACCCTAACCCCTGACCCTGTATACAGTATGCTAACCCTGACCCCTGACCCTGTATACAGTATGCTAACCCTGACCCTAACCCCTGACCCTGTATACAGTATGCTAACCCTGACCCTAACCCCTGACCCCGTATACAGTATTCTAACCCTAACCCCTGACCCTGTATACAGTATGCTAACCCTGACCCTAACCCCTGTATACAGTATGCTAACCCTAACCCCTGACCCTGTATACAGTATGCTAACCCTAACCCCTGACCCTGTATACAGTATGCTAACCCTGACCCTAACCCCTGACCCTGTATACAGTATGCTAACCCTGACCCTAACCCCTGACCCTGTATACAGTATGCTAACCCTGACCCTAACCCCTGTATACAGTATGCTAACCCTAACCCTGACCCTGTATACAGTATGCTAACCCTGACCCTAACCCCTGTATACAGTATGCTAACCCTAACCCCTGACCCTGTATACAGTATTCTAACCCTGACCCTAACCCCTGACCCTGTATACAGTATGCTAACCCTAACCCCTGACCCTGTATACAGTATGCTAACCCTAACCCCTGACCCTGTATACAGTATGCTAACCCTGACCCTAACCCCTGACCCTGTATACAGTATGCTAACCCTAACCCCTGACCCCGTATACAGTATTCTAACCCTAACCCCTGACCCTGTATACAGTATGCTAACCCTGACCCTAACCCCTGACCCTGTATACAGTATGCTAACCCTGACCCTAACCCCTGACCCTGTATACAGTATGCTAACCCTAACCCCTGACCCTGTATACAGTATACTAACCCTAACCCCTGACCCTGTATACAGTATGCTAACCCTAACCCCTGACCCTGTATACAGTATGCTAACCTGACCCTAACCCCTGACCCTGTATACAGTATTCTAACCCTAACCCCTGACCCTGTATACAGTATGCTAACCCTGACCCTAACCCCTGACCCTGTATACAGTATGCTAACCCTAACCCCTGACCCTGTATACAGTATGCTAACCCTAACCCCTGACCCTGTATACAGTATGCTAACCCTAACCCCTGACCCTGTATACAGTATGCTAACCCTAACCCCTGACCCTGTATACAGTATGCTAACCCTAACCCTAACCCCTGACCCTGTATACAGTATGCTAACCCTAACCCTAACCCCTGACCCTGTATACAGTATGCTAACCCTGACCCCTGACCCTGTATACAGTATGCTAACCCTAACCCCTGACCCTGTATACAGTATGCTAACCCTAACCCCTGACCCTGTATACAGTATGCTAACCCTGACCCCTGACCCTGTATACAGTATGCTAACCCTGACCCCTGACCCTGTATACAGTATGCTTACTTACTTTACCATGTTCTTCTTATATCTTGTGTGTTTTTGTTCCACCTTGTTATTTTTGGTGTTACATTGTTAGATGACTACTGCATTGTTGGGGTTAGAGCTTGCAAGAAAGGCATTTCATTGTACATGTGCATGTGACATAAAACATTTCATACTTGAAACTTAAAATGCTCTGCAGTTGTGCATTTGGTTTGCTAATTTAGTAGCTATATGGCTATGTGGTTAGCTTCTTCCAAAAATCAAGCATTTATTTACTTATTAAAAATATCAAATCAAACTTTATTTGTCACATGTGCAGAGTAAACCTTACCATGAAATGCTGATTTATAAGCCCTTAACCAACAATGCAGTTCAAGAAAGAGTTAAGAAAATATGCAAATAGTCCGGGTGGCCATTTGATTAATTGTTCAGCAGTCTTATGGCTTGGGGGTAGAAGCTGTTAAGGAGACTTTTGGTCCTAGACTTGGCGTAACAGGACAAATATAAGTACACCCAAAAATATTATTATTGTATTATTACTCACCGGCTCCCAGTAGTTGTAGGTCTCGTCACAGTCGGAGATGTTGCTAAGCAACGCAGCACAGAACCGGGCTGACAGGAGACATTTAAATGCTGTGGAACCTTCCGGAGCCCACACCTGGCCTCCTCTGCTGACACAACTACACACACACACACACACACCGAGAGAGTGAGTCTACAGCTACCCTCCACCAGACCCACAGAGCAGCTACCCTCCACCAGACCCACAGAGCAGCTACCCTCCACCAGACCCACAGAGCAGCTACCCTCCACCAGACCCACAGAGCAGCTACCCTCCACCAGACCCACAGAGCAGCTACCCTCCACCAGACCCACAGAGCAGCTACCCTCCACCAGACCCACAGAGCAGCTACCCTCCACCAGACCCACAGAGCAGCTACCCTCCACCAGACCCACAGAGCAGCTACCCTCCACCAGACCCACAGAGCAGCTACCCTCAACCAGACCCACAGAGCAGCTACACATCACCAGACCCACAGAGCAGCAACACATCAAAGGTATTCAACACACACAATATTATCTCTATGGAGGCTCCAGCTACTATGGATGAGAGGGGCTCATCACACGTGTCGTTATTATTGCAGGTGTGGAGAGTCACTTGGAACACGTCATCCTAAACATGCACTCTACTAGTCTCTTTGACTAGACTAGCTGTAAAACTGGAGGTAAAAATAAATACACACACTGACCTCAGAGTTACAAGATCAACTGTAGAAGATGGCTGTGTCTGTCTGTCAGAGGAATCGGCTAGCTATAGCTAAACTCAGTGTAGACGGAAGCAGCGACAGACAGAATAACTGAACTGAAGACGAGTGACAAAGAGAAAGATAGCTAACTACTGACTGTGGCTAACTAGCTCCGAGACTGACTGATAAACTACAGTTCACACGTCCTGTCACGCTCAGTGTTTCACAAGCAATACTGTCACTTTTAGCAACAGATGGGTTGGTTGTCAGTGCAGTGCAGTGAGCCAACGTTAGCTAGCTAAGTTAGCATTGACCCGGTAGTATCCCCTGTAACTGTAGCTCCCGGTAACAGGTACTGTACTCACTCAGTCCGTGTGTCGGAGGTTTTGGTCTCCTCGCCGGCCTTCTCCTCTCTCTGCGCCCGGGTGTCGCTCAGCAGATTCAGGCTGTTATTAGCATCTTGTCTGCTGCCTCGCCGCGGTCTCTGCTTACCTCCCTTAGCCGCCATGTCTACTACTGGCGCTGCTGAGCCTCGCCTCGCCCTCACTATGGTGTTTTGTGGCGAAAGCGCTGAGATAGGGCAAAAGGCTCCGCCATGTTTAGTGATGGCAAGATGACACGTGTGCGCTGTGCTTGACATCCCTGAGAGCTATAATGAAGCAAGAAACCAGGAGAAGGTGTGTATATGATGGTGTCATTTCTGTCTCATCATAAAAAAAAAAAAGTAGGGAGTAATGTTGAGCACGGGTGGAGAGAGTTGAGTTTCCATAAAACATTTATAGGAGATGATCATGTTGAGGAGCTGAGACACAGAGAAAAATATTGAGTGGAAATGAGAACAAGACATTAAGTGTCCCTGCTCATGGTATACTTGCTTGCACTCTTTCGAAATTCACCTGCGCTTGCACTGGTTGCAACCCAGTCCCTCATTAATTATGTACAAATAAGTACAATGTTTTTATGTACTAATAGCACAAACTCATGGCACATCGAACGCCAACAATGCCACGCCCCTTCTGAAACCTTTAACTTGATGTTCTCAGAGTTTGTGCAATTAGTACAAATAAACATAACTGCTTATTTGGACGTAGCTTGCTATTTTACAGTGAAAGCGAGGTAAATTATCAGATAAGAAATGACCAATAATCTAGTATTTTCTGTATTTCGGCCCGCATAATTCTAGACTATTATTTTATGTTAATCAGTTATGTGTATTGCTTTATTATCTTGTAGATAGGAAGTTATCTTTATTCGCCCTGGCCAACATTGTTGTTGTATGCTAACGTTAGCGTGTTGGTTCCTGGAAGCCTGCAGGCCTTTTATTTCTTTTATTTTTATCTATTTCCCCTTTATTTAACCAGGTAAGAAGCCAGTTGAGAACAAGTTCTCATTTACAACTGCGACCTGGCCAAGATAAAGCAAAGCAGTGCGATAAAAACAACAACACAGAGTTACATATGGAATAAACAAAACGTACAGTCAATAACACAATAGAAAATAGAAAATCTATATACAGTGTGTGCAAATGTAGTAAGTTATGGAGGTAAGGCAATAAATAGGCCATAGTGCAAAATAATTACAATAGTATTAACACTGGAATGATAGATGTGTAGAATATTATGTGCAAATAGAGATACTGGGGTGCAAATGAGCAAAATAAATAACAATGTAAATAACAATATGGGGATGAGGTAGTTGGGTGGGCTAATTTCAGATGGGCTGTGTACAGGTGCAGTGATCAGTAAGGTGCTCTGACAACTGATGCTTAAAGTTAGTGAGGGAGATAAGAGTCTCCAGCTTCAGAGATATTTGCAGTTTGTTCCAGTCATTGGCAGCAGAGAACTGGAAGGAATGGCGGCCAAAGGAGGTGTTGGCTTTGGGGATGACCAGTGAGATATACCTGCTGGAGCGCATACTACGGGTGTGTGTTGCTATGGTGACCAATGATCTAAGATAAGGCTGGGATTTGCCTAGAAGTGATTTATAGATGGCCTGGAGCCAGTGGGTTTGGTGACGAATATGTAGTGAGGGCCAGCCAACGAGAGCGTACAGGTCACAATGGTGGGTAGTATATGGGGCTTTGGTGACAAAACGGATGGCACTGTGATAGACTACATCCAATTTGCTGAGTAGAGTGTTGGAGGCTATTTTGTAAATGACATCGCCGAAGTCAAGGATCGGTAGGATAGTCAGTTTTACGAGGGCATGTTTAGCAGCATGAGTGAAGGAGGCTTTGTTTGCGAAATAGGAAGCCAATTCTAGATTTAACTTTGGATTGGAGATGCTTAATGTGTGACTGGAAGTAGAGTTTACGGTCTAACCAGACACCTAGGTATTTGTAGTTGTCCACATACTCTAGGTCAGACCCGTCGAGAGTGGTGATTCTAGTCGGGCAGGCGGGTGCAAGCAGCGTTCGGTTGAAGAGCATGCATTTAGTTTTACTAGCGTTTAAAAGCAGTTGGAGGCCCCGGAAGGAGTGTTGTATGGCATTGAAGCTCGTTTGGAGGTTTGTTAACACAGTATCCAATGAAGGGCCAGATGTATACAAAATGGTGTCGTCTGTGTAGAGGTGGATTTGAGAGTCACCAGCAGCAAGAGTGACATCATTGATATACACAGAGAATAGAGTCGGCCCAAGAATTGAACCCTGTGGCACCCCCATAGAGACTGCCAGAGGTCCAGACAACAGGCCCTCCGATTTGACACATTGAACTCTATCTGAGAAGTAGTTGGTGAACCAGGCGAGGCAGTCATTTAAGAAACCAATGCTAATTACTCTGCCAATAAGAATGCCGTGATTGACAGAGTCGAAAGCCTTGGCCAGGTCGATGAAGATGGCTGCACAGTACTGTCTATTATCGATCGCGGTTATTATATCGTTTAGCTAGCTGTTTAAACATCTACTCGCTGTTGTTATCATTTATGTAAAAAGACAATCAATAATATATATTTTTTAATGTAGTCATTTAGCAGACGCTCTTATCCAGAGCGACTTACAGGAGCAATTAGGGTTAAGTGCCTTGCTCAAGGGCACATCGACAGATTTTTCACCTAGTCGGCTTGGGGATTAGAACCAGCGACCTTTCGGTTACTGGCACAACGTTCTTAACCACTAAGCTACCTGCCGCCCCAATATCAATTGTGTAAGCACATGGAAATACTTTTTAGCAAATTATTTATTTATTACTCTGCATATATTACTCTGTATCTATTACTCTGTATCTATTACTCTGTATCTATTACTCTGTATCTATTACTCTGCATATGTTAGCATCTATTACTCTGTATCTATTACTCTGTATCTATTACTCTGCATCTATTACTCTGCATCTATTACTCTGTATCTATTACTCTGCATCTATTACTCTGCATCTATTACTCTGCATCTATTACTCTGCATCTATTACTCTGCATCTATTACTCTGTATCTATTACTCTGTATATATTACTGTGCATCTATTACTCTGCATCTATTACTCTGCATCTATTACTCTGTATCTATTACTCTGTATCTATTACTCTGTATCTATTACTCTGTATCTATTACTCTGTATATATTACTCTGTATATATTACTCTGTATCTATTACTCTGCATCTATTACTCTGTATCTATTACTCTGTATCTATTACTCTGTATCTATTACTCTGCATCTATTACTCTGTATCTATTACTCTGTATCTATTACTCTGTATCTATTACTCTGCATCTATTACTCTGCATATATTACTCTGCATCTATTACTCTGCATCTATTACTCTGTATATATTACTCTGTATCTATTACTCTGCATATATTACTCTGTATCTATTACTCTGTATCTATTACTCTGCATCTATTACTCTGCATCTATTACTCTGCATCTATTACTCTGTATCTATTACTCTGCATCTATTACTCTGCATCTATTACTCTGTATCTATTACTCTGTATCTATTACTCTGCATATGTTAGCATCTATTACTCTGTATCTACTACTCTGCATCTATTACTCTGCATCTATTACTCTGCATATATTACTCTGTATCTATTACTCTGTATCTATTACTCTGTATCTATTACTCTGTATCTATTACTCTGCATATATTACTCTGCATCTATTACTCTGTATCTATTACTCTGCATCTATTACTCTGCATCTATTACTCTGTATCTATTACTCTGTATATATTACTCTGTATATATTACTCTGTATCTATTACTCTGTATCTATTACTCTGTATCTATTACTCTGTATATATTACTCTGCATCTATTACTCTGCATCTATTACTCTGTATCTATTACTCTGCATCTATTACTCTGCATCTATTACTCTGCATCTATTACTCTGTATCTATTACTCTGTATCTATTACTCTGTATCTATTACTCTGTATCTATTACTCTGCATATATTAGCATATATTACTCTGTATCTAATACTCTGTATCTATTACTCTGTATATATTACTCTGTATCTATTACTCTGTATCTATTACTCTGTATATATTACTCTGTATATATTACTCTGTATATATTACTCTGTATATATTACTCTGTATATATTACTCTGCATATATTACTCTGTATCTATTACTCTGTATCTATTACTCTGCATATATTAGCATCTATTACTCTGTATCTATTACTCTGCATCTATTACTCTGTATCTATTACTCTGTATCTATTACTCTGTATCTATTACTCTGTATCTATTAGCATATATTACTCTGTATCTATTACTCTGTATCTATTACTCTGTATCTATTACTCTGTATCTATTACTCTGCATATATTAATCTGTATATATTACTCTGTATCTATTACTCTGTATCTATTACTCTGCATATATTAGCATATATTACTCTGTATATATTACTCTGTATCTAGTACTCTGCATCTATTACTCTGTATATATTACTCTGTATATATTACTCTGTATCTATTACTCTGCATCTATTACTCTGTATCTATTACTCTGTATATATTACTCTGTATCTATTACTCTGTATATATTACTCTGTATATATTACTCTGTATCTATTACTCTGCATATATTAGCATATATTACTCTGTATCTATTACTCTGTATCTATTACTCTGTATCGATTACTCTGTATCTATTACTCTGTATCTATTACTCTGTATCTATTACTCTGTATATATTACTCTATATATATTACTCTGTATCTATTACTCTGTATCTATTACTCTGTATCTATTACTCTGTATATATTACTCTGCATATATTACTCTGCATATATTACTCTGCATATATTACTCTGTATCTATTACTCTGTATCTATTACTCTGTATATATTACTCTGTATCTATTACTCTGTATATATTACTCTGCATATATTACTCTGTATCTATTACTCTGTATCTATTACTCTGTATCTATTACTCTGTATCTATTACTCTGTATCTATTACTCTGTATCTATTACTCTGCATCTATTACTCTGTATATATTACTCTGTATCTATTACTCTGCATATATTAGCATATATTACTCTGTATATATTACTCTGTATCTATTACTCTGCATATATTAGCATATTTTACTCTGTATCTATTACTCTGTATATATTACTCTGTATCTATTACTCTGTATCTATTACTCTGTATCTATTACTCTGCATATATTAGCATATATTACTCTGTATATATTACTCTGTATCTATTACTCTGCATCTATTACTCTGCATCTATTACTCTGTATATATTACTCTGTATCTATTACTCTGTATCTATTACTCTGTATCTATTACTCTGTATCTATTACTCTGTATCTATTACTCTGTATATATTACTCTGTATTTATTACTCTGTATCTATTACTCTGTATCTATTACTCTGTATCTATTACTCTGCATATATTAGCATATATTACTCTGTATATATTACTCTGTATCTATTACTCTGCATCTATTACTCTGCATCTATTACTCTGTATATATTACTCTGTATATATTACTCTGTATCTATTACTCTGTATATATTACTCTGTATCTATTACTCTGCATATATTAGCATATATTACTCTGTATATATTACTCTGTATCTATTACTCTATATCTATTACTCTGCATCTATTACTCTATATCTATTACTCTGTATCTATTACTCTGTATCTATTACTCTGTATCTATTACTCTGCATATATTAGCATATATTACTCTGTATATATTACTCTGTATCTATTACTCTGCATCTATTACTCTGCATCTATTACTCTGTATATATTACTCTGTATCTATTACTCTGTATCTATTACTCTGTATATATTACTCTGTATATATTACTCTGTATATATTACTCTGTATATATTACTCTGTATCTATTACTCTGTATCTATTACTCTGTATCTATTACTCTGTATCTATTACTCTGCATATATTAGCATATATTACTCTGTATATATTACTCTGTATCTATTACTCTGCATCTAATACTCTGCATCTATTACTCTGTATATATTACTCTGTATATATTACTCTGTATCTATTATTCTGTATATATTACTCTGTATCTATTACTCTGTATCTATTACTCTGTATCTATTACTCTGTATCTATTACTCTGTATCTATTAGCATATATTACTCTGTATATATTACTCTGTATATATTACTATGTATCTATTACTCTGTATCTATTACTCTGTATCTATTACTCTGTATCTATTACTCTGTATCTATTACTCTGCATATATTACTCTGCATCTATTACTCTGTATCTATTACTCTGCATATATTACTCTGTATATATTACTCTGTATCTATTACTCTGCATCTATTACTCTGTATATATTACTCTGTATCTATTACTCTGCATATATTACTCTGCATCTATTACTCTGTATCTATTACTCTGTATCTATTACTCTGTATCTATTACTCTGCATCTATTACTCTGTATATATTACTCTGTATATATTACTCTGTATCTATTACTCTGTATCTATTACTCTGCATATATTAGCATCTATTACTCTGTATATATTACTCTGTATCTATTACTCTGTATCTATTACTCTGTATCTATTACTCTGTATCTATTACTCTGTATCTATTACTCTGCATATATTAGCATCTATTACTCTGTATCTATTACTCTGCATATATTACTCTGCATCTATTACTCTGTATCTATTACTCTGCATATATTACTCTGTATCTACTACTCTGCATCTATTACTCTGTATCTATTACTCTGCATCTATTACTCTGCATCTATTAGTCTGTATCTATTACTCTGTATCTATTACTCTGCATATATTACTCTGTATCTATTACTCTGCATCTATTACTCTGCATATATTACTCTGCATATATTACTCTGCATATATTACTCTGCATCTATTACTCTATCTATTACTCTGTATCTATTACTCTGCATATATTACTCTGCATATATTACTCTGTATCTATTACTCTGTATCTATTACTCTGCATATATTACTCTGTATCTATTACTCTGTATCTATTACTCTGCATATATTACTCTGTATCTATTACTCTGTATCTATTACTCGGTATCTATTACTCTGCATCTATTACTCTGCATATATTACTCTGCATCTATTACTCTGCATGTATTACTCTGCATATATTACTCTGCATCTATTACTCTGCATCTACTACTCTGTATCTATTACTCTGTATCTATTACTCTGTATCTATTACTCTGTATCTACTACTCTGCATCTATTACTCTGCATCTATTACTCTGTATCTATTACTATGAATCTATTACTCTGTATCTATTACTCTGTATCTACTACTCTGCATCTATTACTCTGCATATATTACTCTGTATATATTACTCTGTATCTATTACTCTGCATCTATTACTCTGTATCTATTACTCTGTATCTATTACTCTGTATCTATTACTCTGTATCTATTACTCTGTATATATTACTCTGTATCTATTACTCTGTATCTATTACTCTGTATATATTACTCTGTATATATTACTCTGTATATATTACTCTGTATATATTACTCTGCATATATTACTCTGTATCTATTACTCTGTATCTATTACTCTGCATATATTAGCATCTATTACTCTGTATCTATTACTCTGCATCTATTACTCTGTATCTATTACTCTGTATCTATTACTCTGTATCTATTACTCTGTATCTATTAGCATATATTACTCTGTATCTATTACTCTGTATCTATTACTCTGTATCTATTACTCTGTATCTATTACTCTGCATATATTAATCTGTATCTATTACTCTGTATCTATTACTCTGTATCTATTACTCTGCATATATTAGCATATATTACTCTGTATATATTACTCTGTATCTAGTACTCTGCATCTATTACTCTGTATATATTACTCTGTATATATTACTCTGTATCTATTACTCTGCATCTATTACTCTGTATCTATTACTCTGTATATATTACTCTGTATCTATTACTCTGTATCTATTACTCTGTATATATTACTCTGTATATATTACTCTGTATCTATTACTCTGCATATATTAGCATATATTACTCTGTATCTATTACTCTGTATCTATTACTCTGTATCGATTACTCTGTATCGATTACTCTGTATCTATTACTCTGTATCTATTACTCTGTATCTATTACTCTGTATATATTACTCTGTATCTATTACTCTGTATCTATTACTCTGTATCTATTACTCTGTATATATTACTCTGCATATATTACTCTGCATATATTACTCTGCATATATTACTCTGTATCTATTACTCTGTATCTATTACTCTGTATATATTACTCTGTATCTATTACTCTGTATATATTACTCTGCATATATTACTCTGTATCTATTACTCTGTATCTATTACTCTGTATCTATTACTCTGTATCTATTACTCTGTATCTATTACTCTGTATCTATTACTCTGTATATATTACTCTGTATCTATTACTCTGCATATATTAGCATATATTACTCTGTATATATTACTCTGTATCTATTACTCTGCATATATTAGCATATTTTACTCTGTATCTATTACTCTGTATATATTACTCTGTATCTATTACTCTGTATCTATTACTCTGTATCTATTACTCTGCATATATTAGCATATATTACTCTGTATATATTACTCTGTATCTATTACTCTGCATCTATTACTCTGCATCTATTACTCTGTATATATTACTCTGTATCTATTACTCTGTATCTATTACTCTGTATCTATTACTCTGTATCTATTACTCTGTATATATTACTCTGTATATATTACTCTGTATCTATTACTCTGTATCTATTACTCTGTATCTATTACTCTGTATCTATTACTCTGCATATATTAGCATATATTACTCTGTATATATTACTCTGTATATATTACTCTGTATATATTACTCTGTATATATTACTCTGTATATATTACTCTGTATCTATTACTCTGTATCTATTACTCTGTATCTATTACTCTGTATCTATTACTCTGCATATATTAGCATATATTACTCTGTATATATTACTCTGTATCTATTACTCTGCATCTATTACTCTGCATCTATTACTCTGTATATATTACTCTGTATATATTACTCTGTATCTATTATTCTGTATATATTACTCTGTATCTATTACTCTGTATCTATTACTCTGTATCTATTACTCTGTATCTATTACTCTGTATATATTAGCATATATTACTCTGTATATATTACTCTGTATATATTACTCTGTATCTATTACTCTGTATCTATTACTCTGTATCTATTACTCTGTATCTATTACTCTGTATCTATTACTCTGCATATATTACTCTGCATCTATTACTCTGTATCTATTACTCTGCATATATTACTCTGTATCTATTACTCTGTATCTATTACTCTGCATCTATTACTCTGTATCTATTACTCTGCATATATTACTCTGCATCTATTACTCTGTATCTATTACTCTGTATCTATTACTCTGTATCTATTACTCTGTATCTATTACTCTGCATCTATTACTCTGTATATATTACTCTGTATATATTACTCTGTATCTATTACTCTGTATCTATTACTCTGCATATATTAGCATCTATTACTCTGTATATATTACTCTGTATCTATTACTCTGTATCTATTACTCTGTATATATTACTCTGTATCTATTACTCTGTATCTATTACTCTGCATATATTAGCATCTATTACTCTGTATCTATTACTCTGCATATATTACTCTGCATCTATTACTCTGTATCTATTACTCTGCATCTATTACTCTGCATCTATTAGTCTGTATCTATTACTCTGTATCTATTACTCTGCATATATTACTCTGTATATATTACTCTGTATCTATTACTCTGCATCTATTACTCTGCATATATTACTCTGCATATATTACTCTGCATATATTACTCTGCATCTATTACTCTATCTATTACTCTGTATCTATTACTCTGCATATATTACTCTGCATATATTACTCTGTATCTATTACTCTGTATCTATTACTCTGCATATATTACTCTGTATCTATTACTCTGTATCTATTACTCTGCATATATTACTCTGTATCTATTACTCTGTATCTATTACTCGGTATCTATTACTCTGCATCTATTACTCTGCATATATTACTCTGCATCTATTACTCTGCATATATTACTCTGCATATATTACTCTGCATCTATTACTCTGCATCTACTACTCTGTATCTATTACTCTGTATCTATTACTCTGTATCTATTACTCTGTATCTATTACTCTGTATCTACTACTCTGCATCTATTACTCTGCATCTATTACTCTGTATCTATTACTATGTATATATTACTCTGTATCTATTACTCTGTATCTACTACTCTGCATCTATTACTCTGCATATATTACTCTGTATATATTACTCTGTATCTATTACTCTGCATCTATTACTCTGTATCTATTACTCTGTATCTATTACTCTGTATCTATTACTCTGTATCTATTACTCTGTATCTATTACTCTGCATCTATTACTCTGTATCTATTACTCTGTATCTATTACTCTGTATCTATTACTCTGTATATATTATTCTGTATCTATTACTCTGTATCTATTACTCTGCATCTATTACTCTGTATATATTACTCTGTATCTATTACTCTGTATCTATTACTCTGCATATATTAGCATCTATTACTCTGTATATATTACTCTGTATATATTACTCTGCATCTAATACTCTGTATCTATTACTCTGCATATATTACTCTGTATATATTACTCTGCATATATTAGCATCTATTACTCTGTATCTACTACTCTGCATCTATTACTCTGTATCTATTACTCTGTATCTATTACTCTGCATCTATTACTCTGCATCTATTACTCTGTATATATTACTCTGTATATATTACTCTGTATCTATTACTCTGTATCTACTACTCTGCATCTATTACTCTGCATCTATTACTCTGTATCTATTACTCTGTATCTATTACTCTGTATCTACTACTCTGCATCTATTACTCTGCATATATTACTCTGTATATATTACTCTGTATCTATTACTCTGCATCTATTACTCTGTATCTATTACTCTGTATCTATTACTCTGTATCTATTACTCTGTATCTATTACTCTGCATCTATTACTCTGTATCTATTACTCTGTATCTATTACTCTGTATATATTACTCTGTATATATTACTCTGTATATATTACTCTGTATCTATTACTCTGTATCTATTACTCTGTATCTATTACTCTGCATCTATTACTCTGTATATATTACTCTGTATCTATTACTCTGTATCTATTACTCTGCATATATTAGCATCTATTACTCTGTATATATTACTCTGTATATATTACTCTGCATCTATTACTCTGTATCTATTACTCTGCATATATTACTCTGTATATATTACTCTGCATATATTAGCATCTATTACTCTGTATCTACTACTCTGCATCTATTACTCTGTATCTATTACTCTGTATCTATTACTCTGCATCTATTACTCTGCATCTATTACTCTGTATCTATTACTCTGTATCTATTACTCTGCATATATTAGCATATATTACTCTGTATATATTACTCTGTATATATTACTCTGTATATATTACTCTGTATATATTACTCTGTATATATTACTCTGTATATATTACTCTGTATCTATTACTCTGTATCTATTACTCTGCATATATTAGCATATATTACTCTGTATATATTACTCTGTATCTATTACTCTGCATCTATTACTCTGCATCTATTACTCTGTATATATTACTCTGTATATATTACTCTGTATCTATTATTCTGTATATATTACTCTGTATCTATTACTCTGTATCTATTACTCTGTATCTATTACTCTGTATCTATTACTCTGTATCTATTAGCATATATTACTCTGTATATATTACTCTGTATATATTACTATGTATCTATTACTCTGTATCTATTACTCTGTATCTATTACTCTGTATCTATTACTCTGTATCTATTACTCTGTATCTATTACTCTGCATCTATTACTCTGTATCTATTACTCTGCATATATTACTCTGTATCTATTACTCTGTATCTATTACTCTGCATCTATTACTCTGTATCTATTACTCTGCATATATTACTCTGCATCTATTACTCTGTATCTATTACTCTGTATCTATTACTCTGTATCTATTACTCTGTATCTATTACTCTGCATCTATTACTCTGTATATATTACTCTGTATATATTACTCTGTATCTATTACTCTGTATCTATTACTCTGCATATATTAGCATCTATTACTCTGTATATATTACTCTGTATCTATTACTCTGTATCTATTACTCTGTATCTATTACTCTGTATCTATTACTCTGTATCTATTACTCTGCATATATTAGCATCTATTACTCTGTATCTATTACTCTGCATATATTACTCTGCATCTATTACTCTGTATCTATTACTCTGCATCTATTACTCTGCATCTATTAGTCTGTATCTATTACTCTGTATCTATTACTCTGCATATATTACTCTGTATCTATTACTCTGTATCTATTACTCTGCATCTATTACTCTGCATATATTACTCTGCATATATTACTCTGCATATATTACTCTATCTATTACTCTGTATCTATTACTCTGCATATATTACTCTGCATATATTACTCTGTATCTATTACTCTGTATCTATTACTCTGCATATATTACTCTGTATCTATTACTCTGTATCTATTACTCTGCATATATTACTCTGTATCTATTACTCTGTATCTATTACTCGGTATCTATTACTCTGCATCTATTACTCTGCATATATTACTCTGCATCTATTACTCTGCATATATTACTCTGCATATATTACTCTGCATCTATTACTCTGCATCTACTACTCTGTATCTATTACTCTGTATCTATTACTCTGTATCTATTACTCTGTATCTATTACTCTGTATCTACTACTCTGCATCTATTACTCTGCATCTATTACTCTGTATCTATTACTATGTATATATTACTCTGTATCTATTACTCTGTATCTACTACTCTGCATCTATTACTCTGCATATATTACTCTGTATATATTACTCTGTATCTATTACTCTGCATCTATTACTCTGTATCTATTACTCTGTATCTATTACTCTGTATCTATTACTCTGTATCTATTACTCTGTATCTATTACTCTGCATCTATTACTCTGCATCTATTACTCTGTATCTATTACTCTGTATCTGTTACTCTGTATCTATTACTCTGTATATATTATTCTGTATCTATTACTCTGTATCTATTACTCTGCATCTATTACTCTGTATATATTACTCTGTATCTATTACTCTGTATCTATTACTCTGCATATATTAGCATCTATTACTCTGTATATATTACTCTGTATATATTACTCTGCATCTAATACTCTGTATCTATTACTCTGTATATATTACTCTGCATATATTAGCATCTATTACTCTGTATCTACTACTCTGCATCTATTACTCTGTATCTATTACTCTGTATCTATTACTCTGCATCTATTACTCTGCATCTATTACTCTGTATCTATTACTCTGTATATATTACTCTGTATCTATTACTCTGTATCTACTACTCTGCATCTATTACTCTGCATCTATTACTCTGTATCTATTACTCTGTATCTATTACTCTGTATCTACTACTCTGCATCTATTACTCTGCATATATTACTCTGTATATATTACTCTGTATCTATTACTCTGCATCTATTACTCTGTATCTATTACTCTGTATCTATTACTCTGTATCTATTACTCTGTATCTATTACTCTGCATCTATTACTCTGTATCTATTACTCTGTATCTATTACTCTGTATATATTACTCTGTATATATTACTCTGTATATATTACTCTGTATCTATTACTCTGTATCTATTACTCTGTATCTATTACTCTGCATCTATTACTCTGTATATATTACTCTGTATCTATTACTCTGTATCTATTACTCTGCATATATTAGCATCTATTACTCTGTATATATTACTCTGTATATATTACTCTGCATCTATTACTCTGTATCTATTACTCTGCATATATTACTCTGTATATATTACTCTGCATATATTAGCATCTATTACTCTGTATCTACTACTCTGCATCTATTACTCTGTATCTATTACTCTGTATCTATTACTCTGCATCTATTACTCTGCATCTATTACTCTGTATCTATTACTCTGTATCTATTACTCTGCATCTATTACTCTGCATCTATTACTCTGCATATATTACTCTGCATATATTACTCTGCATATATTACTCTGCATCTATTACTCTGCATCTATTACTCTGTATCTATTAGTCTGTATCTATTACTCTGTATCTATTACTCTGTATCTATTACTCTGCATCTATTACTCTGTATCTATTACTCTGCATCTATTACTCTGCATCTATTACTCTGTATCTATTACTCTGTATCTATTACTCTGCATATATTACTCTGCATATATTACTCTGCATATATTACTCTGCATATATTACTCTGCATCTATTACTCTGTATCTATTACTCTGTATCTATTACTCTGCATATATTACTCTGTATCTATTACTCTGTATCTATTACTCTGTATCTATTACTCTGCATCTATTACTCTGTATCTATTACTCTGTATATATTACTCTGTATCTATTACTCTGCATATATTACTCTGCATATATTACTCTGCATCTATTACTCTGTATATATTGCTCTGCATCTATTACTCTGCATCTATTACTCTGCATCTATTACTCTGTATCTATTACTCTGTATCTATTACTCTGCATATATTACTCTGTATCTATTACTCTGTATCTATTACTCTGTATCTATTACTCTGCATCTATTACTCTGCATCTATTACTCTGCATATATTACTCTGCATCTATTAC